>NC_061077.1:11084122-11096622 GCF_021917145.1 Hypomesus transpacificus
AAGCTGCCAAACCAGAGATATCCTATATATGTCTGTGCGGTCTGTCTACGACCAACAAAAAATAAGTTATCTATTGATCCTAAAATGAAGCATGAAGAGTGAAAATTGTCGCAATACTGGCAAACTAGAAATACTTTTTGAAACAGATTTCGAAGCTCTAAGAGTTTCAGTCGACACTCTAGGCTCTTCATATACACACCCATGTAAATCTCAAACGATTTGAGAAACTCATGGAACATAATCAGTGATTTAAAAAAAGTTGAATAGATATCAACAAGCTGATTTCTTTTAATAGTTATTTTTTATGGTTTTGTCAAAAAATTTAAGTTTAAATGGTGGTTGTAGCTAAAATATTGAGGAAGAAGAAGGATCAGATAGTTTAAGAGGATTGAGAGGATTGGAACAAAAACTCTTGGAACACCAGGTAAAAATATTATGAATATTGATTTATATGAATTCAAACATAAGAGTTAGAAAGCTGAAACGTCATAGCCTTTTGATAGTGATTAGTGTGAAGGGATGACATTACTAACCCAAACCATTTGGGGAAGTTTTACCTCCTTTGGGAAGCAGTTACGGTGGGGTCACACATCTGACGGCCGTCAGAAATGGTGACCTCTGTGGTATTGGCTCTGTGGTGACTAAAGAACAGTCAAATGTATCGTGCTTTGTTGATATAGTGATGCTACATCTAGCCATTGCATCGGATTTCTTACATCATAACTTCTGAACAGATTTGTCATAAATCACAATTTTGGTCTCTTCTGATTTTACTTGGCATACCAAGTCAAAATATATCACACACTCCCGTGTCTGCCATTTTGGGCGTTGGCCATTTGGAATTTTCATAAAAACAAACTCCTCATTTGCCGTTGCTCCTATTTTTATGGATATGTAATCAAATCATTTTCGGACCACAATCACCTTGATATGTCAAAATGTGACTGAATTACAGCTTTTTATACTTGGGTCAAATCTGACAACACTTCCCACAAAAAAAATTGGCTTACTTGTTTTTAAACAGTAACTAAACACAGTATTTACCAGCACTGAGAGTAGCTCACTGGGGTAAGACGGGTTTGTCTGAAGTGCAAGGTCATAAGTTCGAATCCAGCCACAGTCATCAAGCATGTCATGGTACTGGTTTATTTTTGTAGTGAAGCAAGGTATGCAAGTAGCTGTCTAACAGTATAATGATAATGTTTCATTCTCAGGGAGTATATACTCAGAACAGTCAGATGTATTGTGCTTTGTAGACATGTGCCCTCTAACCTCTATGGGGGCAATTCTGTGTCTGACACATGTTAACTTGTGATACCAGCCGAATTGATGACACCATTTTGAATGAATTAATAAAACGGTTTTGTCCTTCTCCTCCTAAAAAATTTATCAAATATTCACCAAATTTGGGACAGATTATCTTCAGACCACAATCACCTTGACATGTCAAAATAGGACTGAATTACAGCTGTTTAAAATCGGACAACCGCTTGCCACAGTAAAAACAGCTTATATGTTTACCCAGTAACTGTACTGAGCTTTCCAGCACTGAGAATAGCTCACTAGGAAAAGTTGGTGTCCTGGTAACGGAAACGTCAGAGGTTCGAATCCAGCCAAAGCCGACAAACTTGTCATGTCTCTGATTCTCTGTTTAGAGACACTGTAGAGCCACTGTAAAGGAAGCCAGGTATACCGCAGTCGCTAGCTACCTGTAGTCAAGCTGGATATAGTCATTGCAATCCTCACACAAACTATCAACATGATTTCAGATTTTGGAAAACCGTTTGTCGAGTACAGCCAATCGAAATCGGCAGCAGAGCTGCCAAACAGAAAGTTGTGTCGTATCTCAGCAAATCTTTTATGGATTCACGCCAAACTTGCGGAACCCTCTTCTGAGGATGTCGAAAGTTTCCTCTGGGTCATCTGACCTGCTTGGCCACCACATTGCTGCTTGCAGCTACATTTGAAAATGAAAAGACTTTCACCTCGGGCCGTGCCATGTCCCCACACAGCTGCTGAAGGATTCATTCTGCTGCGCCGTGTGTGTGTGTTCATGTGTGTGTGTGTTCATGTGTGTGTGTGTTCATGTGTGTGTGTGTGTTCATGTGTGTGTGTGTGTTCATGTGTGTGTGTGTGTTCATGTGTGTGTGTGTTCATGTGTGTGTGGCCCAGAGACATGCACTCGACTTAACCACCAATCTGTAGGTATGAGAAACAAGGTCAATATGTGGAGACGGGTGGGTGTTCTGACAACATCCTGACATGCTGTTTACACAGGATCATCAGAAGATGTTGTTGACTCGACAAACATACTTCAAACACCTCAGTGTCTGTATCCAGCCTGCCATGATCACATCACATGTATGACCTTTCAAAACACGTGTGAATGACGTTTGGCAATGTGTGAACGTTGTATTATTCAAGTCCTGACACGAAAATAATGGTATTACAGATTCATGAGTGTTGACATGCTAAAACGCATTATGACAACCAGTGCAAACATAATAACCTCTGACAGATCAAGCTCTTAAAAAATGTAGTAGTTTAATCATTGTTTTATGATTCATAATTTTACTGGATACACACACACAAGAACACATTAAATAGTGTGTCGTGGAAAATGTGTAGTGCCATCCATACCCTCCTACTCTCAATTACCTCAGATCTCACCGCTGATATGGTGTGCGCACACACACACACACAAACACACCACACACACACAAACACATCCAGTCACACACACACACCACACACACACAGTCACACACACACACCACACACACACAAACACATCCACTCACACACACACTTGCACCCTGTGTTTGATGCCATTAACAACACCATCATCTGCATTTCCATTTAATTTCAAATGAAACAGGGGTTGTGTAACAACAATTTCTCCATGAATTAGTGAATGGAATTGGGTATTGTGTTCCCCCTAATCCTAAATAGGAATGCTTTGAGGATTAAAAATAGATGTGTTTAATCATTCCCTGGTGACAGGGAATGCGTGTCTGTCAGTGGCTGCTGGAGCACGTAGACGTATATAGCATAGATCTGGCCTCAACACTAATCTGACACCAGAAGCAACTGTGATGTCCTGAGGAGCCCCTCCGTATGAGGGTGGTCCAGTCTCTTCTCAGATCTGTGCTGCTGGGGAGGAAGGGGTGAGGGTATTGGGCCTGGTGGAGGAGGAGTTGCACCAGAAGAAATAGACAGAGGCAGTGGGGGAGAGACGGAGAGGCCGACAGACCGAGAAAGAGAGTGAGAGGCGAGAGGAGCCGAACCCAAGAGAGGAGAGGAAACGAGAGCTGTGGATGGAGGAAGGGAGAGGGGGGAGACAGGAGATGGGAAAGAGGGATTTTTTTTCCATTGCGACAGTAATCTTTCATGGTGGTTAGGTGCATTGTTAGGGGAAAGCACATTATTTTTGAATGGCCTTAGAACAGTTTGGTGCAATGGCAGCTGGTTACATAAGGGTGGGGCCACATCACTAAATCAGCTTTTTAAATGCCATTACTGTAATAACCAAAACCTCACTGCTCTCTTAACTATCATTACTTGTACACCTGTACTGTGTGTGTTTATTTTATGTGTGTGTGTGTGTGTGTATGCCTCTTTATCGTGAAGAAATCATCATGATTGACTTGGTTTCAAAAAACAATTAACACGTCTTTGATGTAATGTGTGTGTGTGTGTCCTCAGATGAGACTAGTGTGGGTTTAGAATCTCTTGAACATCATCTTGTGTTTCTATTGAATGCTCAGTCCAATTAGCGATACAATGTGACAAAAGTATCTTACATGCTGGCCTCAAATGTTGCGTCAAAGAAATATTGAATATCAAAACAGTGTCTAAACCCAAACAAACAGTACTCTCTTATCCAACAAAGCAAAATAAACTAACTTACTTCTCCAGTCCACAAGTAGTTGTGGGTAGTTGCACTAGTAAATAGTATTTATTCTCATTCTTGGAATCTCAACTTTCAACAGGACAGCAGAGATGAGACAGACTTTCTCTCTACTTCCTCATTCTTCCTCTCTCTTCTCTCTCTTTCTAAACTGGTTGCTCATCTCCCCATTGGTCGACTTGACTTTCAGCTGAAGAGGCCGTGCAAGACACACTCACACACCCAGTGACTTACAGGGAGGTGCGTCCCAACCTACCTTTAGAAGGGCTGTTGTGGTGAGACTGAGAACTGGGTGGACTGGAGAGGAGATGGTGAATGATTGTGGTGAGGAGCAGGGAGACGAGCAGGCTCCAGCACGTTCGCAGGTGGTCATAGGGACAGGTGGTCTCAGCCCTGCAAATGGACATTTTTAAGGACGCAGAGACGATCCGCTCATTCCCGCATTTATACAGGACAACACAGCCCACGCACAAACACATGCCTCAACTTAACATACATTTTCTCACACTGCTGAAGATTAGGGTAGCTCTGCTATTGTCATTAGAGTGCATGTTGTACACTGTAGTAGCTATTGGAATAGGTGCATTCATTGGCTGTCAAATCTCACTTTGTCGTTGTCTTCCTTTCTACTTCTTTCTACCTCTTTCTACCTGAAGTTCAAGTTCAAGTCTTTATTGTCAGATGCACAGAACAACACAAGGTCAGACTGGGTTGCAGTTTTTTGCCCTGCCCTAGTGTTTCCCTGTCATTGTCTTCACATAGATTACATCTATGGTGAGTTAAAAAGAGTAAACCTCCAAAATATACAGATAATATGCAATATTCAATACATTAAACCTCAAATACACATTTTAACCTATACTAACCCAATACTAACCTCTCTCTAAAACTCTACCTCTCACTACCTCTACCTAATTTCTACAGCAAACTGCCGTTCTACCTCTTATCTCCCTCTCTCCAGCTATCTCTACCTTCCTCTCTACCTCTCAATACATTTACCTCTGTCTTTACTATTTCTACCTCTCTCCCATTATCTTCACCTCTCTCTACCCCTCCCTCTCTCCAAATCTTTACCTTTCTCTCACTACCTATTTCCACATATCTCACTACCTTTCTTGATGCAAGTGGTTTGTAAGTCTGATGTCACCTGAACATTTGTGTTTCATGTTTAGTTTCATAGCTGGTGACAGATGTCAGGAGCTGAAAGCCATTACATGCATTAGTGATAAAGCTCAAACACACACACACACACACCAACACACACACATAAACAGTCCAATACATAAACATACTCTGAAATACACATCTCTGCACATACATGCACATACAATGTACACTGTATAAATGAACACGAACATACATGACACACACACTGATCATCAGGTCCCTGATAATATTACAGCCATCTGGGTTCCGTAAAGACTGCTAAATGACTAAATGTAAAGGACGACCCCATGCCAGCCTTCAAAGCTCTGACAGCCAGTTGCCTGTACGTGACCAAAGACAGAGATGCCTATTTCTGACATCAGAGAGATTTGTGTGCGTGTATTTGTGTATGTGATTTAGAGGGTTGTATGGATGGTTGGATTTATATAATGAAGTGGGACATATCTTAACCATCATTCATTTCCATTTGTGAGTTGCTGAGAGGATGTTGGGGTGTCAACATAAACCATGACCGTATAAATCACATACATCCCCCTGTGTGGTTTGTCTTCGTGTGTGTGTGTGTGTGTGTGGATTCAAAACACACATACTCAAACACACATACATGCAAGCCTAAGTAGCACCCCTAATGAGCTACAGTATGCCCCTGAATGTTTGGGTATGTTTGCCCACCCACCCACCCACACACACACACACACACACATACACATTCATAATATAGTGTTGCATCGCTGAGACACTTGTTTGGGGGGGTGTGTGAGAAACAAACAGAGGCACACTGCCCTGGCATTAGAGATTAGAGACCAGAAGTGTGGAAATGTCACTACAAGTAATCTCTGGTCATTAAATGTCATACTCTCCTCCCAACCCTCCTCCTACTCCTCTCTTCCATTCCCTCCTCTCCTTCTACTATTCACTGCCAGTTCACCAGTTCATCAGTTCACCAGTTTACAGTGCAGGAAAACGCACTTGTATGATGTTAACGATCTGCTTGTAAGAAAGGGTTGAAACATTTAGACCTGTGTCTGCTTAGTTATGGCGTGGATCGATAGCCCAGGCGTTCTTACAGCAGGTATGCTTGATAAATGACCCGGGGCTGGTCTCTGCTCTGAGATCCTAGGGTGCCTCATTAAGCTGTGTTAGGATGAGCTCTGTGATTAATCGTGGGACTGATCACTGCACTGCTCTTTGTCTCCATTTATGCGCTGGAACAATCCATCTGGCCCCTCAGGTTCACTTGGTGAGAAAGGGAGAATTGGCCCCATGTTGCGTGTCTACCACACCCACAAAGCCTGGAGGGAGGGAGGGAGGGAGGTAGGGAGGGAGGGAGGGAGGGAGGGAGGGAGGGAGGGAGGGAGGGAGGGAGGGAGGGAAAAGAGTGAAATGTAGGACTGAAATGGATGATGCAGCCATTAAAGGGGGCACACCCTCTGAGATTCCCCAGGGGGTAGGTTAAAAGAGACAGACAAGGAAAGAGAGAGAGGAGGGGAAGAGACAGAGATAGACAGAGAGAGAGAGAGAGAGAGATAGAGAGAGAGAGAGAGAGAGAGAGAGAGAGAGAGAGAGAGAGAGAGAGAGAGAGAGAGAAAAAAATAACAGATGGGTAATAAAAATAAAAAGCAGACAATGAGTGTCATTTTGTAGGTGTGAGAGGTGAGGTATTGTTGGAAGGAGGAGAGAGTTGGAACACATTTGAGAATTAAGGGAGGAGTGATTGGTTCATATTCACAAAGTCTGTCAATGCTGTGTTTGATGGAGTGGTTGGTCGGTTTAGTTTGTTTTTGAGTGCTTTTCTGTCCATATCTGTGTGTGGGTGTGTATGTGTGTGTGCGTGCGTGTGTGTTTGGCAGCTTGAGATAGTAAATGGATCTCTGTGGAGATGGGATTTTGATCTTTGTCCTGTCTTATATGGTTAGCTTGTCATGTGCAATCTCTCTGAGTGTAAGATTATTGATAATCCACGGTCAAGTGGATCAGGGGTTGCACACATTCTTCGAGTGTGTGTGTGAGAGTGTGTGTCAGTCTGTGTGTTGATGTGTGTGTCAAGTTCCACGCAAGAATGATTAGTTGGCAGAGTATGTGTGTGTGTGTTTGGGTGTGGGCGCCTCGTTGTACTGTAGGTCAAACATCCTTCAGTGGTAACACCCCTGGTCTCAGTGGTCTGTTTAAAAAAAATAATATAATCTGGATTGTATATAGCAGAAACACTCAGATTAAAATGGTAGAAAACCTCATCAGAGTAATATCCCTCGAGCATCCTTTCACAGCTTTACGGAGAGACCAAAAGACTAAAAGCGACTTAAAACTGCTAACCATTGGTGTGTCCCCCCTGAAAGAAAGTCAAAGGAAAACGAGGTTTGTGCCACCGTGCCTGTTAACTAATGAGTGTTTGCATACTTACAAAACACTTTTTACTGATGGAAAAGAACAGTTAAAAGTCCAGGGTTAGGGTTAGGGTTAGGGTTAGGGTTAGGGTTAGGGTTAGGGTTAGGGTTAGTTAAAAGTCCAGGGCAAACCTTGATCGTCTTTCAGCAGCTGACTGGTTGACTCGACTTGAGGAGTTCTGATTCTGTTACAAATGGTGTTGTCTGGCATCCTGCATGTGGTTTACAACAGTGCTTCCCAACCCTGGTCCTCAGGGCACCCCTGCTCTGCATGTTTTAGATGTTTCCCTGCTCCAACACACCTGATTCAAATGAATGGTCATAAGCAGGCTTCTGCAGAGCTGGATAACGACGCATTCATTTGAATCAGGTGTGTTGGAGCAGGGAAACATCTAAAACATGCAGGACAGGGGTGCCCTGAGGACCAGGCTTGGCAACCACTGGCTTACAACACCGCTGTGTACGTGTGTAAGTATTGAGATCTTACTGTCTTTGCTAAATGGATAAATCCTGGGCCATTGACATATGGAATAGCAGTCGAGAGAATCAGCTTGATCGAGAGGATATTGATGGACAGGGACACCACCAGTCCACACCCTGCACTATTGATCAGCTAATCGATCGTGTTGATTAGAGCATGAGAGAGCTTGTACATTGGCAAAGCCACCATGAGGAACTTGAGGGGATTAAACTTGTTATTCCGTTATTTTCCCATAGTGGAAGGTTCTGTTTGTGAACACACACACGCACACACATGTGTGTGTTCAGTGGTGGGGTGTGATTGAGATGGTTAGAGGAGCTTCCAGTCTGGCTGTGTGTCTTTCTGCGAGCCCAACCCTCTGTCTGCACATTAGGAGGCAGAGCCCCTAAAATCCAGCCAGCACCACTTCAGAGGGTAGAGGAAAATGGAACACACACTCTCTCACACACACACAACACACACGCACACACACACTACAATAACACGTCTGAGAGGAGAAGAGAGAAAGTCATTACAGACGGATCTCTCCACCCACAGAAGGATTTGTGGGGATTCTGATTGTGTGTGTGTGTGTGTGTTTGTTCCTGTTTAGCCAAAATGCAGTTTCATACACAGTATCTTCATACACAGTATCTATCTTTAAGGAATTGAAATAAACCTGGACAACCAATGGATGAATGGTTCATGTGTGTGCGTGTGTTTTTGTGTGTTTGTGTGTGCCAGAGGGATGTTCAGAAAGGGATAACTGCAGGATGGATCATTCCAGCGGTAGACAAAGTACAATTATTTAATACCAATCAATAGCAAGTGGAGAAGAGGAGAGAGGCCGGTCCTGGAGATAAGACATTTGGTTATTGACTTGTGAAGTGTCACCATAAACAGTGTGTGTGTGTGTGTGTGTGTGTGTGTGTGTGTGTGTGTGTGTGTGTGTGTGTGTGTGTGTGTGTGTAATTACCCAAGGGTCTGCCCCTCTTACTCATTCTGATTTGACAACTAATTAGTGGTTCAGTGTCCATGCAGTGAAACACATTAGAGATTATGTGTGTGTGTGTGTGTGTGTGCATGTGTAGACTGCAAGGATGAGCAACCCACACACAAATATATGTTCACATTCAGCTTTAATTGGTCCACTGGTCTCTAGTAATAAAAAAGTGACAATTTAAATACCATCCTTTAAAACAATCCAAACACATCATATCCATCCCTTTAAACAGACTCCAGTTTACACAATCACACGCCAAATGATGTCACGTGGAAGTGACTCGCTACAGAAAGTCAACTTGTTCGTGCTGTTGACACCCCCACAGAGACAGGTGACACATCTGTCAGAAACATCCACCGTCACACGCGTAGGAGCCTCCAGACCCGCGCCCGCCCCAGACCGCCACGGAGAGCAGGCGACCTCGAGCACCAATAATGGTGGTGTTCGCTGGAGAAATGTGGAAGGAGCCTGACCTTTCCTTAGATGGTTCCACCTGGGCCCGACTGGCAGGCAGCTGGCTGAGGAGGGCTGGAGAGCAGACAGAGAGGGAGGAGGGCCCGTGCTGCACCTGGCCCAGCGGGTCAGTGGGTGTACTCTGTCTGAGGGGAAGGCAGTGTGCGACCCGCGCTGATTCATACACCAGCCGTGCTATGCGGTGGTGGAAGTCAGGATTGTGTGCGATGGTCTACAAGTTAGTGTGTGCATGGGCGATTGTGTTGGCGCCGGAGTTTCTGTTGCGCATTCCTGTTTGTGTGTGCTTGTGTGTGTGTGTTGGTCTGTTTTCACGTGTGTGTGTGTGTGTGTGTGTGTGAGTGAGGCCTGACATTGATGTAAGTGGCTGAGCAATGAAAAAAGTTCCTCTCTCCATGGTCCCCAACAGCTGACTGCACATTTTCATGCTGTTCAATCCCAGAGAAAGCAGTCAGGGTTATAACACCTGCAAGACACAATCTCTGAAAAATGACTTCCCCAGTTTGGAGGCAGTAAGACGCAAGAGCGAGAATGGATCATCTCTGGATGGATCATGTACTACCGTGTGTGTGTGTGTTTGTGTGTGCGCGTGTGTTTGTGTGTGTGTGTGTGTACGTGTGTGTCCAAATCCTGGCCTATAGTGAGACACATCCCCTGCAGGCATGGACAGAATTTCATCCCACAAATGCACGCGCACACGACAGGACTGTATCTCTCTGTCTTTCTCTCTCTCACACACACACACGCGCGTGCGTCCTACTGTTGGTGTAAGAATCCACATGGCTACAAGACAAAAATCTTCCACCAATGTTATTCTCATCTACAAATATGATATTCCCAATCAAAACATGCGCTCGCTGACACATACACGTGTGGGAGTGACAAGAGTGCTGAAGGTTTCCAAACATCTATAACAGAAGTCTTTGTATGCACGTTTGGTGTGTGTGTGCTTGTGTGTGACAGAGAGAGTGAGGGACAGAGAGAGGGAGAAAGAGAGAGACAGAGAAAGAAAGGGAGAAAGAGAGAGACAGAGAGAGAGAGGATGAGCAGCAGCATTTGGAGATGAAACCTATAATCTACTATTCCGTTGGATCCAGAAATCCCATAATTCCAGGTCAGGAAAGCTTTGAGAGGCCCAAATCTGCACACTAACCTTTATTCGTCTATGGCACACACTGTCCATCTCTCTCTTCTTTCCCTTTTACTGTCTCTACCTGTGATCTGACCTCACAATACAGCAGCAGTACTGCTGTTCCTTCAGAGTCTGCTGTACGGTCACAACATATCTACTGTCTCTCTCTCTCTCAATTTCGAGTAAATCCCGTGGCCTTTATTGGCATGAAAATAACAAATGTTCTGTAGCAGAGAGTCAACAGACAAAGCTTGGTACCATCCACACCTTTCTCCTACCCCCGAAAAGGGGGAAGGGTCCTTCCCCCTTTGTCCTTATCTCCCAGAAGATGCTTCAAAGCCCTGACCCAGCATGGGGTCAGGAACAGAGACCACATGGTCACACAGTATCAGACAATGGAGTATAAGGGAGAACTTTCTTTCGTGGATTTACAAACATATTTCTCAAGGACTACATGGCTCATGGACACTAATTCAATGACAGTAGTCGATGTGTTATAATGTGTGTTTTCTCATTTACCGAGAACGTGTTTAATTGATGTTTGATTATAACTCCCCTTCAGATATAGTTAAATCAGTCAATCTTGATATCAAAATAATTGTATCATACTAACAAAACCAGTTATGAACGTTGTATTGCTCTATTCTGAAGTTTAAGCATTTCATGGACATTTGAGATAATGGAATTTAAACTATCAGCCACTTCACACCTCTGGGCAGATCTCAAGACGACGCCCAGGTGGAAGTAACTGACCAATGAGAGAGGTCACCTTCACACGGATGACCCCCTGTTCTTTGGAGTATAAAATCGCCAAACGTACAATCACCCCCCTTGTTCGTAGGATTAACTTGGGGTGAACGCGTCACTCTCTAACCTTTACCTCATAACCTGCATATTCACTTTGCGCCCGGAACTTTGACGAGAGATTCCGTTTCCTATTCGTTGGATATAACGAACCATTGACTCCGTTCTTCAAACCGACAAAAGTAACTGCGATTTGCAATATTTCTTACTTGTGACATATTGGCATGTTGTGATTGAATTGTCGATGTTTGATTGTATTTTACAAATGATTTAACTTGACCATCATTAGGTCAGTTGCTATTGATCGTCCATTGTTACTATAGAAGCCTCTTCCTCTGTACCTCTTCCTCACTCTCTCTCTCTCCTCCCCCTCCACACGCGCTCTACGCAGCCATTGTGTAGTGCGCTCTCATTAGAATTTAGGCCTACTGTACTGCTTTAGCCCAACTAACCCATAACTTATCTGGTATGTGTTCACTATAATTACATTCTCTTAAATAAATCATTGTGTATAATACTCGCGTATCTCTCACGTTACATGATCTGCTCTACTTTCATAGAATTCCCTACTTAAGATTAGACTGATTGTTACGAGTGCTATTATTCAATATTATTAAACAAGGTTTCCTCTGTCCCTTTCACGAATCAGAGGTGGTGCCCCCAAGAACTACTATACTTTATTATAAACTAAGTATTGCTAATCTTAACCGTGCAAACCACACTACAGTTCATATTGCCAAAGCAACAGTGGAATTACAGAAAGGTTTCTTATTTGTGGTCTCTCTCTCTCTCTCTCTCTCTCTCTCTCTCTCTCTCTCTCTCTCTCACTCCCTCTCTCCTTCTCTATCTCTCTTTCCCTCCCTCTCTCCACCGGTCTTTATGCCTCTCTTCCCTTCCCTTTTCCTCTCTTCCTCTGTCTCCGCCTCCCTAGCTTCTCTCTCTCTCTCTTTCTGTGTTTTATCAACAGTCCTCTACCCCAGCATTAGACACAGTGATGGAAGGTGACAGTAATGTAGTGGTGCTTTTCCCATTATAGATAAGAACCATGTTGAGGCAGAATCAGTGGTGCCTGTCCTTGATTTAGCATCGATCCCTATCTGCTCAACGGCCCCTTTCATTCATGTGTGTCAGTGTGTGTTTAAGTGGAGAAGTGGGTGTGCGTGTGTTTG